>NC_138891.1:134375295-134387795 GCF_965194825.1 Balaenoptera physalus
GGACCAGGGCTCGAACCTGTGTCCCCTGCATTGGCAGGCGGATTCTTAGCCGCTGTGCCACCAGGGAAGTCCCTGCATTCACTGTTGAAGTTGGGAAGCTCTACCTTGAAGATGCACTTGGCTCAGGGTGCAAAGGTTACTGATGCTGGGCTTCTCTTCAAGGCCTTTAGACTTTAACCATCTCCTCAAGGTCCTCCCAACTATGCCCACTGCCCAGTCCCAAAGCTACTCCTATAGTTTTAGGATTTTCTTTCCCCAGCAATCCACTTCCAAGTATCTAAATGTGTATTTGGTTTTTTTTTAATTTTTTTAAATTGAAGTATAGTTGATTTACAATGTTGTGCCAGTCTCTGCTGTACAGCAAAGTGACTCAGTTATACACATGTAGACATTCTTTTTTATATTCTTTTCCATTATGGTTTATCACAGGATGTTGAATATACTTTTGGGTACTGTACAGTAGGACGTTGTTGTTTACCCATTCTAAATGTAATAGTTTACATCTACTATATTTGTTTTCTATTGCAGAGTAATGAAATATTCCCAAATTGAATGGCCTAAAACAAAAATGAACATTTATTACCACACAGTTTCTGTGGGACAGGGATTCTGGGGTACCCTAGTAGGGAAGTTCTTGCTTAGGGCCTCCTGGTGTCTCATGGCTGCAGCCGACATGTTGGCTTGGGCTGCAGTCACCTGAGGGCTGGACTTCCAAGGTGACTCGCTCATATGGCGGGCAAGTTGGTGCAGGTTGTTGGTAGGAGACCTTGGTTCTCCCCACATAGGTCTCTTGAGTGTCCTTGAGACATGGCAGCTGGCTTCTCCCAGAGCCCAAGATGCAGAAGAACAAATGGAAGCCACACACCGTCACCTCCACCCAACTCTATGGGTCACACAGACCAGCTGATTCTCTGAGGGAGGAGGCTACACAAGGGTGTGAATTCCAGGAGGTGGAGACCATTGGGGGCCATCTTGAAGGCTGTTATGGGCTGAACTGTGTCCTCGTAAAATTCCTGCGTTGACGTCCTAACCTCCAGTACCTCAGAATTGTGACTGTTTGGGAAGATGGGGCCTTTAAAGAGGTGACTAAGTTAAACCGAGGTCACATGGGAGGGCCTTAATCCAACATGACTGCGTATAAGAAGGGGAAGTCAGGACACGGACGCACAAAGAGGGAAGACCATGTGAGGACGCAGGGAGAGGTCAGGCATTTGCAGGCTAAGGAGAGAAACCTCAGAAGGAGCCAACCGTCCTGACATCTTGGACTTCCGGCCTCCAGAACCAAGAGGAAACAAAGTTCTGTTGTTGAAGCCACCCAGTTTGTGGTACTCACTACCACAGCCCTATAAACTACTACAGAGGCTGACCATCACAGCTGTCAAGCAAAAAAAAAAAAAAACAGAGCAGCAGGACTGATGGCCATGCCAGCTGTCAAAAAGTGACATTTTACTGTCACACAGGTTCAAACACAGATAGATCTGGTGTCCCTTCTTGAGGGTGGTGACCCAAAAGACATTTCTGAAAGATCTTAAAGCAAGTCAGATCCCTCAGAACTTACGGCTCCTCTTGGGTCTTCCCTGGAGGTCCAGTGGTTAAGACTCCCCGTGCTTCCAATGCAGGGGGCGTGGGTTCAACCCCTGGTTGGAGAACTAAGATCCCACATGCCGTGCGGCATGGCCAAAAAATTTGGAAAAAAACGTACAGCTCCTCTAGTGGAAGAGAAACTGAAAGAAAGGTATGGAAGTGATTGATCAGCGTTGGTTCCAGAGAAACACCAGTGAAGCAGCATCCTAACACAGAAAGGACTGAACCTTCCCACAGACCCGGGCATGAACTTAGGAAAGCAGGCCTCCAGAAAGCTGTCTTGGCTGGGCCTCCACTATGGGACGTCATTTCCTGCTGCAGCTACGTTTTCTGGGTGGGCTCCAGGGATTCTATTTCCCTAAGAAGAGAATGAGAAAAACGACACAATGGATGTCAAAGGCTGGGCTAAGGCCACCCCAAGGCCAAGTGTGGGCAGGCCTGGACTTTTCAGCCAAAGATCAAGGTGCCAGGGGTTCCCACTACCAAGAAAGTCTCTTAAGAGCAACCAGCCTAATTATCTGAATAAACACAGGTTGTAAAGAGTGATTAACTTCAGTTTCAGTGTTAAACAGTAGCCCCCCCTCAACAAAAAAAGTTGAATATCTTGTTATCACATGTATTGGGGTGGAGGGTAGTTTGCCAGGCAGAGAGGTGCAAACAGAATCAGCCTGGGAGGGAAATAACCACTTAAAAAAAAGAATTCTGCCAATGGTTCAGAGCTCAGTATCAACAAGGAAATGGTCAGACCTGAATCGGACCTGAATTACCTTGGGCCTCCTCCTAAAAACACACTGTGGGTTCTTTCCTTCTCACCAAGATAAATTCTTTCACTCCCAGGGTAGCTATGAGTGTAGAAACATGCCTCTGTAAATCACGCTGGTCACAAGACCTCCTGGGTTCAAGAGGATTGTAGTCTTATAAATGGGAGTCTCTTCCCCCCGCCCTTCCTCTGTTAGCCTTAAAGAATATGGTCAGGCACATGTCCTAAGAAAATATAAAGTTTCCAGGGCTCTCATACAATTCTGGCAAGAGCATGAATTGGTACAACTCTCCTGGATAACGGTTTGGCAGTGTGTATCAAAAACTTTAACATTTTGAATGCCCTTTGACAAAGCAGTCTACTTCCAAGAATTGGAAACTATCATGCCTGTGTGCAAGTATTTATCTCTAAGGATGTTTCACATAGAATTCTTTATAGCATTAAACAATGGAAAACATCAGAATGCCCACCAATAGGGTATTGTAAATAGAGCTGATACATCCATAAAGTGAGAATCTCTACAGCTCTTTAAAATGATGCTTATGTTAAAATTTTCACAAATATATTAATAAATGAGAAAAAATAGCATACAGAGTAATATGTACATGATCCCATTGAGGGGGAAGGACATTTAAACATAGAAAAGTGACTAGAAAAATGTTCTTTAAAGGTTAACCATTTTTTTCTTATTAGTGGGATTTACTGAGGATTTTTATTTTCCTGGTTTAGGCATATTTGTGATTTTTAAGTTTTCAACTACAAACATGTTTTTATTTTGAAACAGAAAAAAATAATAATAGTTATTATAGGACTTCTAAGAATAACTTCATAATTCATACTGTTACTTCTTCCCAATGTAGGTGGCTTATACAGAAATCATACAGAGCATTCTCAAATCTCTTGAGATTTAAGGTTTTTTTTTTCCAACTGATAAACATGCTCAGAGAAGAACCCCAAATAATAATGAGGCTCCTAAAGACAGAAAAAATATTCACAATCAACCCTGTGCATCCACAAAGCAATGAAAAATAACAATAAAAATAAACTGCAGGTGACTGGGAGAGATAAATTAAGAGTTTGGGATTAACAGATACACACTACTATATATAAAGTAAGTAAACAACAAGGACCTACTGTATAGCACAGGGAACTATACTCAATATCTTGTATTATAATAACCAATAATGGAAAAGAATCTGAAAAAGAATATATATGTATATACGTATAACTGAATCACTTTGCTATACACTTGAAACTAACACAACATTGTAAATTAATCGTACTTCAATAAAAAACTTTTTATATAAACTGGAAGAAAATTCAAAGGATACATCTTTACTCCTAGGTAAACTTTTCATGGCTTCTGGGGCAAACTGAGTTATACAAAAGAATAGTTTATCATTACATTTGCAGAAAAATTTACATTTCTGAAAAAAATCGCCCCAGAGACCCTCGTATTCAAAAGCTGTCTTCTATCCAGACATGAATTTTATTTTTCTTTTTAAGAAAGTTCATTTTGTACGCTTTCATTTCAAAACAATGTAAACTCAAAAACTTGGAAAGTATCTTAAAATCGATAGGGGAAAAAAAAACCAACTTTCCCATGAGCCAAAAATATCCCGTTACCATCTTGGTGATTCTCCTTACAATGTTTTTAAATTTTTGCTTATTTGCAGGTTAAACTTTAATATTTAGGTCTGATTGTACCATATGCTTGTTTTCACTTAACAGGACCAAAGAAGGCATATAATTTAGACTATAAATTAAGTCCCAAAGGCCTTTTGCAGAAGTACCATTTTCCCATGTAACATAAGCGGCGTGATGTCAGTGATGGTAACTGACATACATTGTGTGCTGGCATTGGACCCTCTAAACGTAGCATTTGTGGAATGGTCACGCCAACCAGTAAGTCAGCCCCGTATCTTCACTGTCCAGCTAAGGAAACGGGACTAGCAAGGGGGCTGAGGTACCCACTGCCCCATCCTCCTCCTCGCAGCTGCCACAGAGAGAGGGTCTCCGGGACTCTTAACCACAGAAGGTATTCCATTCAACCTTAGAGGCAGCTGGTGAGGACAGTTCACGTTTATGTGGGCTTTGACTTCTGCAGTTGCTTCATACAAACCTCACAGAGAGACAGTGAAAAAGATGTTCCTCGTGCTGCACAGGAGGGACACAGAGTCTCAGTGAGTTAAGCAGATGCCAGGTGCTGGGCAAACAGCAGAGAAACTCCCGTGCCCTCCAGGAGCTCTCATCCAGCGAGAGATCCAGGCACAAAAGCAGCTGACCTAACACAACACGACACACCGTAAGCAGCACGACTGCCCACCGCAGACCCCAGCTCTGTTCAGCAGCCCTCTCCATGGGGCGTCCCCCTCTGTGCTCTGGACGCCATCGCCCTTGCCCCTTAGGCTTGGGGTGGTAGCATCTCACTGCTGTTCCTTGCCCCGGGGTGCTGCACCATCCTTCGAGGTGTTCACATCCCATTCACACCTTCGTAAAGTCTCTGTATCAAGCTTGCTTTACATTGTCCGATTTGAGCGCTGCGTGGCCTGCCGGAACCCTGATGATACCCACTGCTCATGTTACTATTCTTTACTCTTCACGAAGACGTACTTGATGCTCAGGCGCTTAAAACATTTCATTCCGTCTTCATTGGCTGCTTGACTTGCTCTGTTTACTTTTCTTTCATTCATAAGAACGCACCAAATTAGGTCCAGCAAGATGCCTCCTTTAGACTGGAGCGTTCAGAAGCAGTCAGAAAAAAGATGGATCTATTCCAGGGCAGAGCGAGTTGCAGAGAAGAACTGACCCAGGGACCAACAGGAGGATGACAGCTTCCTGAAGCCCCTCCAGGCAGCTTTTCTCAGCACAGATTTGAGCTCACGGATCACACCCCGCCCTGCCCCCCCCCCACACGTACCAAACACATTCTAAAGCCAGATATTTGGGATGTTTGCATTCCCTGGTGTCCATGCCAGTCCACTAATTCATTCATTAAATATATCGTTGTTGGGTGCCTGCTGTGTGCCCGACACGCCAGTGATCGGGCATCATGGAATTGGACTTAGCAAAATAAATCAGAACCTTCATGAATATATTCAGATCAAGTGCTTTTATAATAATGTTCCTCACCATTTGTTGAGATATACATATTACATACATTTAGATATATCACAAAAATATATACATATATATTCACACACACACATACATATATACATATATGTTTATAGGGTCCATATATTTTTATATGTGTGAATATATAATATACACATATTACATAAACATATATAATTTATATATTTTATATATGTGTGTGTGCATATATATATATGTGTGTGTGTGTATGTATTTAATTAATTGTTCTTTCCTCAAGATCATTGTCTTTCCAGCTTTGTGGTGTTTACCACAGATCCTTCCTTTCTTTTTTTTCTTCCTTTTTTTTGGTTTAGCCATACCGTGCTGCTTATGGGATCTTAGTTCCCCAATCAGGGATTGAACCCGCGCCCTCAGCAGTGAAAGCGCTGAGTCCTAACCACTGGACCTCCAGGGAATTTCCAAACAGATCCTTCCTGTCAACTGGACTCTTTCACGGATCTCTAGTTAACATAAGAGATGGAGGTGGAGCTTCCCTGAGATGTGAGCTTTCCCACCTTTCTCTAGGTGTGTGTCCCGGTGGTACCTCCGGCCAGTTGTGGATAGAGGCACACGCGGTGGGTGGCGAAGAGTCAGGGCGATGCCCAGCAGGCCTGATGGAGGGGGAATGAGGACCTAAGATGCCTTCACGGAAGACAGTTCGGAGCCAAAACCATAGACCGATGAGTCTCCGAGAGAAAAGGGTCAGAAAAAGAGAAGCGAGCGCCTCTAGTAAGAGACAAATTCACGGCCCAGATAACCTGAAAGGCCGACACCTGGAGACAAGGGCTAAACACGTGAGTCAAATGGGCTAGCAGAGCATCTGACCCAAACAGCTGTCAAATAAGTAAATGCTAGTTCCTCTTCTGAGAGCACTGACACTCGAACTGTGTTCCAGAGAACCCCGGATTCTGAGGAGGCACCCCAGGGACGAGCAGCTAGCGAAAGGTGGGAAAGCTCACACCTCATCTTTGCATATCTACAAGTATAAAAATATACGAAGCGTATATATATGGGCCATATAAACATATATGTATATATGTATGTGTATATATATATGTACATATGTGTGAATATATGTATGTATTGGGTTGGCCAGAAATTTCATTTGCTTCCAAAAATTTCATTCGGTTTTAAGTAGCAATAAGAGATACATTTTTCATTTTCACCAAGAACTTTATTGAACAACATAGTCACTGACTGAACGGACTTTTTGGCCAACCCAATATATGGTGTTTCTCTTGCTTCTGGTTCCATCTGAGTCCTTCTTGCACCCCATTTCCACTGGCCTTGGTGCACCCCTGTACCCCACTGCTGACTGACCCCTTCCCTTTTCTTCCTGAGTAATCTATTTCAAGACTTTCTTCCTCTGAGCACCTGGTGGTGAGGACATCAGAAGTAGGTCTCCAGAGCCCAGGGGGAGTTTCAGAAGGGATGGAGGTTGTAACCTTACCTTTGTTCTTTTGTTCTGTAATTCTTTGAGCATCAGGCCCCGTGGAAGGTGCCGGGAGCAGGAGGTGCCCATCTAGTCTGGAGACAGACTAAGGAGCAAATAAGTAGAGCTGTGTGATGAGAGCTATACAAGGAGAAGTAGAAGCAGAGAGAAGGAAACTGCTAACTGCAGCCTGAGGGGTGGGAGCCATGGCGAAGTGACCGCTGAGCAGACACAGGGGACAGGGGTATTGCGAGCAGGCAAGAGAGCATATGCAAAGGTACAGAGACAAGGGGGATCACAGCCTAGCCTTCTGGAGAGGCAGGGTTCTCGGCAGGCTGGGGATACAGGCTGCGGCGGGAGAATGGCAGCCAAGGAAGCTAAACGAGGGGAGAGGAGGTGAGTCACACTGGGTTCTGTACGCGATTCTAAGGAGTTGGACTTGATCTCTTGGTCGGGCGGGTAGGGACCAGATCTTAAGCAGGAGAGTGATAGGATTGGAAAGAACATTCTGAGGGCAAAGAAGAGAAGCATGGGAAGTAGAAGACAACGAGGGAGGGAGAGCAGTTAAAAGATTTCCTGCAGAAGTGACAGGGTCGAAGCTGAAGCTGCGGCTGGGAACTGAGGAGGGATGATTCTAGGACTGAGTGTCAGACTTGGAGGAGGGAGCCGGGGCTTCTGGCTGGGCTGCCTAGAGGATGTCGCAGCGCGACTGAGAGCAGGATGCGGGAGAAAAGCAAGCTCAGGCTGGGTCGCTTGGGTGTTGGTGGGGGAGGGGGACATGATGAATGTCACGTGAGGAGCGAGAGGCTCCTGAGGGAACAGTGAAGGCAGTCCATTATAGGAACTGGAGGCGGCGGGTCCTCAGTTTTCCGATGGTCCAGGTGGACGTGGGCCCAGATGGCGTGTGCAGGTGCAAGAAGAGAGCCCAGGCTGAGGAGGGGCCTCCTGTGGGGCGAGCAGGCCTGCAGGGGGCTCTGGGATGGAACAGTCAGACAGATGGGGGTGAAGGGCACCAGGCAGCCAAGGTCAGGGAGGAACCGTCCAGCAAGAGTGTTCAGGCACCCAGAGTTCCGGAGATGGGCAAGGATTAGGACCCGCCACGTCTCTCTGCTAGGACAGTAGTAGGCCCCTGTGATCTGAGGGAAGGGACCCTTGTCAGGGTGTGTGGAGGGCAGAGACACATTGAGGAATGGCTGGGACATGGGTGGAGGGAGACTCAGTGGACGTGGGGGGCATGGAGGACCTTTCCAGAATCCCGACTGTGAAGGAAAGCGATAAGGCTGGAGAGAGGTTCTGGGATTGGACTGCAGGGGTTTTGTTTTTACAGGGCAGAGGAGTTTGTCATCTGTAAGACATGAACAGACAGCACAAGAAAAGTCCTGTGAGGGGACTTCCCTGGCGCTCCAGTGGTTAGGACTCCACGCTTTCACTGCCATGGCCCGGGTTCAGTCCCTGGTCGGGGAACTAAAATCCCGCAAGCTACGTGGTGTAGCCCAAAAAAGAAAAGTCCTGTGACTGGGGGTCCCTGCTGCTGGGCCCCTGTGCTCTCCCTGAGACCAGCCTCATAGCGTCAGCCCTCGGGCTCTGCGGGCATGCACATCGCACGGGCATCTCAGGGTCTGAAAACTTTCTTGAATGGTCCTTCCCCTCTGAAATGCAGAATAGTTTTTTATTTTGTTTTGTTTTATTTTAATGGATTTACCATCTCGTCCTCCAAACTGCCTACTCCTACTGGTCTCCCCTGTCCATGGCAATGGCACCGCCATCTCCTCTGTCCCCAGGCTGAAGGTCTGACTCATCCTCAGTGAGGCCTTCACCCCCCCCCTCCACTGGAGGCCTGAAGAGTAGAGCTCAGAGGTTAAAAGGTTAAACCTGCAGCCTTGGGGGCCTTTCCCCGGCGTTCACGTCCAGACCCTGCTGTCCTCATTCTTTAGCTGTGTGAGGTTCCGTAACCTCTCACACATCTGTGTCCGCATTCACAAAATTGATATTTTATATATATACACACCCACACTCTCTCTCTCTCTCTCTCTCTCTATATATATATCTATAAACATATATGTAATATAAACAACCTATTAGATATTAACTAACCTATTATAGATTATATAAGCAACTTATGATACATATTAATATATCATATCCTATATATAGTCTCTCTAAAACATAAGATATAATAAACAACCTATCTCATGGGGTTGTTGAAACATTGTATCAGTTCACATACAAGTGTTGAGAGCAGAGCCTGGCAGAATGTTAGGTGTTATAGTGAGCTGCACTTTGCAAGGTCTCTAGAATTCTCTTGTCCATTCCCTTCTCTTCAAGCCCTTAACTCCTCCCAACGTGTATTATTAAAATTGCTTCCAAACTCGTCTCCCTGCCTTTGGTTCCTTTTCTCTCCCAGGGCATCCCATACACTGTCCCCCAAGGAAGTAGCATCAGGGCATTTTTTTAGGCTCCCTGCTGCTTGCAGAATAAAGTTCCAAGTCTTTAGCTCAGCGTTCAGAGGCAGCTTGGTCCTGCTCCATTTTGCTTTTCCGGCTCATCTACTGCATCTGCCTTGCCCACGCCCGCTATTCCAGCTCACGCTCAGCCCCTAAGACTCCCACTAAGTGCTTCTGGCCCACTTGCCTTGGTGTTTCTACCTTTCTCTCTTTGCCTGCCTCTGTCCAATTCATGCTCCTTCTCCCAGGACCAAGCCCCTCTCCTCCATAAAGCCTGTCTTGACCACTCCGGTCCCCAGCAATCTCTCCTGCCTCCGACCCCATCACCTCTTGTCTGGACCAATCACTGCTGACGCTCACTCCGTGTTTCACTTTATTAGCCGTCAGGTTAATGTAGGTTTTGTCTCTCCAGCCCCATCTGACATCCTGCGAATGCAAGGCAGGCTTCTTCTGACTTGTTTTTCAGACGGTACCTAGCCCAGTGCTTTGTCCTCCGTACGTGTTCAATTAATATTTACTAATTGCGATGGCATCGTGCCAGGGTGCTGAAAACCATGTCCTTATGTTTATTCATCGCTCTGTCCTTTTGTTCATTCATTCATTCGTTATTATTGGATTTCCACAGTGGACCAGGCTGTGGGAATTAGATAAGGAACAAAATAGAAAGAGTCCCTGTCCTCATGGAGCTTATGTTCACACAGGGGAGAAGGATTCTCAAAATTAACCAATAACTAAAATATTTCAGAGAGGTAACGCTCATAAAAGAAATACGAATCTTTATTCAACGTTCTACATGTTTTGCCTCTTCTGTATGCAGGGCCCGTTACCTGACCGGGGGGACAGGGGCAGTGCCCAGTGCAAGATGCAAATACGGGGCCCCTTGTTCAAAAATACGTGAGGATTTCCGGCCAGTGACAGCAGAGCATTAGAGCAGTCTGATTAAAGTAAGCCCTTCCAGGCCTGCCTGTGTAGTATTGATACTTAGCCCATGCGGGGTGCTTTGATGAGACAGAAAAGAATCAGAGAAACAATCTGCATGAGATGTGAAATCCAGCTCAGTATACTTATTTACAGAAAATAACAGAAGCTACGTGGTGGCCATACATGGAACCCAACGAACATGAAGTTCTTGATGTTTTTTGCCTCTCAGATTGCTTGTCTTACTCGGCTTTGCAAGTATTATCCAGGAGGTGTTATGGGAAGCAGAGATGCAAAATCCTCGTCAACAATCACCATTTCGGGAGCCCCTGTCTTCCAGGAGTGAAGAAATACCTCACGGTCGCCTACGCATGTGGTAAGAACCCACCCTCCACAAGCTGCTTGGAGACCCTGCCTCTTGCGGAGGTGGTGAGCATGTGAACAGAAGGAGTTTTCCAGCAACAAACCATTGCATTCACTCTACCCTGAAACTGTGTTGTCATCCCAGATATTCGCGAGCCTTTTCTCCTGTCCCTTATCCTTGTTTATGACATTCGCCTCAGATAAGCGATCGAATTGTCTCTGGTCCACATTTGTTTTAAAAGTGCTTTTAGCAATCAGATTGGCAGCAAGCGGGGTGGGCAGGAAAAGAACAAGCAAATGGGATAAAATGGATGTCACTGAGGAGAATGATTTTAATCTGGGTTCTTAGGAGGCTTTGAAATTTATGGGTACGTCACACAAGTTCACTCAGTATTGCTTGACTCCTAGTTAATCTTCCATCCCAGCCTTTAGGCTGCAAAATGACTAATTCTCTATACTGCTGACAGCCGTTTTATCGACGTATCCCCGGGGTTAAGCCAACAGATCAAATGCTTACCCCACAGCCATTAAATATGTTACATGACAGCATCACTTTGTTTTCCTAGTGTCTTCAAATAATAAAATGAAATTGCTCATTCATTCGATTCCAATTTTATAAAGCTGCCTTTATAAATCAGGTGTTAATTACCCTCACAGGGTGCCGTGGATTTCTGGTTTGTAATCCTGACATGTGAACTGGTTTTTAGAGGTTTTTTTTTTTGAAATAAGTATAGAAGCAAAGGGAAAGCAAAGAACATCATAACTGAAGAACCCAATACTTTTGCTCATGGAAACCCCTTTCCCCCTGCCAGATACCCCTAGCCTTTCTTTTTTTTTTTTTTGGTAACAGCTTTATTGAGCTATAAATCACAAACTATGCAATTCACCCATTAATCATACAAATCAGTGATCTTAGTAGAGTCACAGAATTGTGCGACTCCCACCATAATTAATTTAACAACCTTCTCGTCACTCCCCCAAAGAAACCCCGGACCCTTTAGCAGTCACCTCCCGACCCACCCCTCACCCTGCAGTCCCACCCTAAGCAACCACCACTTTCTGTCTACTGATTTGCCTCTTCTGGACATTTCATATAAATGGAATCGGACAATATGTGGTTCTTTGTGACTGGCTTCTTGACCTAGTATATGTTTTCAGGGTTCATCTATTTGGAGTATGTGTCAGTACTTCATTCCTTTTTATGGCCCAATAATATTTTGTTACATCCCCAGCCTTTTCTATCCTGAGCTCAAACCGTTGTCCTCTGCAGTATCAAAGCTGTAATAGGCACAGTCAAGTGACTACATGATTGTATTCCCAAAATAATAGCACCTACACTCACATCCCAGGAAGCCTGGTTTGATTTGCTCTCCAGTCTATATTCTGGCTCCCATGGAAAGCAGCTCTGGGTAGCATGGAGCCCATTCTGGCTGAGTTTCCCCAAGATACCAGACGGATCACTCTGAAGTTCTAGTAAGTTCAGGCCTCTCCAGCTGAGCGTTGAAGGAAAGGCAGGACATTAACCTGCATATAATGTGGATTTCCTGGTGTGCATTCACAGGCGAGGCCAGAGCAGTTCCCAGGCTGGGGCTCCTCTTCGCTAAGAGAAGGTGGGCTTTCAGAGCCTGGTCACGTGTTCCAGTCCAAGCTTCCTCTCCCTCATTCACTTGTTCAGCACATTGTGGGCGTGTTTTAGTTAAAAAAGAAAAGGAGACGTTGTCCGTGTCCTCATGGAATTACCAGCTGGGGGAGAGAGATGGGCATTAAACAAATAACCAAAGAAATGTGTCGTTACCCACTGTGATAAATGATGCTTCTGAAAAGGACAGGATACCATGTGGAAGGATAACAGTGGAGGGGC